>NW_026924060.1:0-23094 GCF_032062105.1 Saccostrea cuccullata | reverse complement strand
AAAAAGGGGCAATCCCTTTAAATGATCGGGAACCTAGTTGGTCTTGGGGCCCTGGCCTTAAATTTTAAAAAATATTTTAAAAAAAATTCCTTTTATTTAAAATAAAAAAAATATAAGGTATTTTAAATAAGTACTTTTTTCCTCTGTCCAAGGTCGTAAAACTGATGAATCTTTCTGTCTATAAAAATTTTCCCCCCTGTTTAATGTAAAAAGGGCCCGCCCCCCTTTGTAATACAATTTTGGGGTTTTGCCCCCTTCCGGGGAAACAAAAAGGTCCCCTTTCCCCCTCAAGGGTCAATACGGGTTTTTTCCCCCCCAAAATAAAAAACCCCCCCCTTTTTTCCTACTTTTTTGTTTTTGGGTTTTTTCCCTTTAAAGAAAATTGGTCCCCTTTTCCCCCTTTTGGTCCCCTTGCCCCCCCTTCATGTACAAAAAATAAATTCCTTTGGGTCCCCCATATTAAAATTTAAAGGGGGCCCGGCCCCCCCAATGAAAAAAAGGTTTTTCCCCCCCATTAAAAAAAAAATTTTTTTGGGGACCCCCCCTTTCTTATGTACAATAAAGGGGTTTTTTTTCCCCCTTTTTACTATAAGGTGTTTGGGCCCCAAGACTTTCCTGGTTCCCCTAGGGTCAATAAAAGGTACCCGGTTTTTGTAAAAAAAGGGCCCTTCCCCCGGGAAAAAAAACCCTCCTGCCCCCAATATTAAATAAAGGTTCCCGGCCCCCCTAATTAATAAAAAATTTCCCCCCCCAATGATTACAAAAAATGTTCGGCCCCCTATAATTAAATTTAAAAGGTTCCCCCCCCCAAAAACAAAAAAAAATTCTGGCCCCAAATACGAAAAAAAATTGGGGTTACTGTTTTTCCTCTGATTAAAAAATTTTTTTTCCCCCAACTATGACAAAAATTTTGGCCCCCTTTTCCAAAAATAAATATTGCCCCCCTTCCCCTTTAAATATAAAATAACCCTCTCCCCCCAATTCTATGGGGGCCCCGGAATGTGTCTTTAAAAGGTTCCCCCTTTTGGCCCCTCATTAAAAAGGGGTTTGGGTTAAAACTAAAACAAATACCTTTTCCCCCCCATTTTTTTTCCTAGATTAAAATAATTTTTGGTCCCTTCTATTAAATAAAGGTGTTTGGGTTTTAATTCAAATAAGGTGATTTTCCCCTTTATTCTAAAAAAAAAACTTCCCCCCCTTGATGTACAAAAATTTTCCCCCCACATGCTTAATTTTTACCCTTTTTTGTAGTTTTGATTGGTTTATGAATTTGATGTGTTAATTCCAGGGAAGGGGGGGGGGGAAGAAGAACTTCATGCAGCCCTAAACTTCGCATTTCAGGGGGTACATCTCCTTTGAAAGATATATAAAATCAGGGGTTTATGAGGTCGCCTTTTGAAGCATGACCTCATAAGGAAGACAAAGGAGACAATAAATAATTTATTAACAAATAATTATTCCATTATGTTAAAGGATTGGTGAGAAGTCCGAGCGAAATGAAAAGGTAGGGGATGGTAGGGGGCAGGATTTTTATCCTCCTCCTTCTTGTTAGAGATCTGCGAATGCAGAGCCTGGACGTCGTTTACTCTGAGTCGCTTTCTATTAGTAAGGAGATCAGAGGTTAAGCACTGTGTTATACAGATAGTATAACCTTACATGGAATAATAAAATCATAGGGGAGACCACAGGTCACCCAACATAATTCATAAATGTTAAACTCTTATATATCATATATCTTATGATATTGCAGTTAATGTTGCTCAGCAACCCCCCCCCCTCCTTTTCTAATACCCATCAGATGATTATTCCTTTGACAAAAATAAATTTTCTGGTTTTTTTAACACTGTAAAGGCTTCACGGTATTACGATTTATTCTATTTTCACTTTACGTATGCAACGCACTACATTTTGTAGCGGAGTAAACAGGCCCGATAGTCGTGAACTGAGCAGGGGACCTAAGGTCCTAGTTGAGCGTACGTTTTATCCTTCTGCAACAGTTGACGGAAGTCCCATGGGGTCTGGATTTTATGTTGCCTCAGTAAGGACAAAGGCAACAACGGCTTGCTGTGCAGTCACTAGTAAATTTTTCCCCATAGAACGTCTTAACCGTCGTCAGAGAGGGCCTTGAATGGTTTTCAATCAACCGTGACGATGACGTTGACGCGTAACAGAGCCACGCCAAAATCGGGTTATTCGTCCCGCCACCTGTTAAATCGCCACATTACTAACACAAAACTGCGATTAATCTCAAATTCATCATAAAACTGAAAGAAACTGATAGCGCGATTTGGATCTTGTCAACTTTGGATCTTGGAGCTGGTCAACTTACGTTGGTGTTCCTCTCACTGGCGCATGCGCACGTCGTTACCCAATTTTTTTTTGCATGATTACCTCTGGCTCTTTGTAGCCTAGGTTTATTAAGATTTTCTAGCAAACGTTCAAATTTAACCACTCGACTGGTCTCCGTAAAAACCATCTTTTACTTACTGTACATCTGTCGGACTGAGTGGAAGATAGGGTTTGAAATGCAAAAGACGGTTCCTTTCAACTACGGGCTATCTTGTTGAAAAGGTTTAAAAATATCCCTATTTGTAGGATAAAAACACTGATGAACTCCATGCAAAGGAGAAGCAAGGCTGTGACAGATGCGCGGAGGAGACACTGAAGATAATGAGAATTTTTAATTTTCACTTTTATGGGGTATCATCATATCAGTTTCAATAACTAACGAATTATGAGGCAAAGAAAAATGAAATTTTGGTTACATTTTTTAAAAAGATGATTTTAAACGTTAGATAGGATCAATAGAAAATACATAAGGAAAAATAAAATTATTTCACCTCAAAAGTACCCTGCGTTTCTTTTTCCTTTCAGTATAGATGATGTGCGGGAACAGCTTTCAAACGTTAGCCTGTCGGTAATGTTTTTGCCTGTTGTTGATATTTATGGGACAAAAAGGAGAGTCGAAACATTTCAACACCTAAGACGTTGTTACAAAGGTTTGCAATCATCTAATTACAATGCAATGGTTTAGTTCGACTTTTCTACTCGGCGAGTAGAGTTTTGACGCTGTTTACGGAGATTAAACATGTCCAGTCCAAAGACTATTTCTACCTACGTAGCTATTAGTAGCTCTGCAATTTTACATTAGTTTCTATGCAAAATTGATAATATACGAAGTATTTGAACCTATCCAAAGTAGGTATTTTTACCTACTTTTTGTATTTTCTGCATTTTGTGGTCAAAAGACCAAACGGCGCAACATGGTGCATACCATATTTTTTGATACAGTCACACTGATGATGAATACAACAAAATTTTCGTCAAAAATGATTACTTCCTGAATCTGCAATTTTACATTAGTTTCTATGCAAAATTGATAATATACGAAGTAATCATTCCCCCCCCCCCCCACCAATTTTTGACATATCCATCATCAGTGTGACTGTATCAAGAAATTTGGAGCTCACCATGTTGCGCCGTCCCTGCGTTTGGCCACAAAATGCAGAAAATACTGAAAGTAGGTTAAAATAGCTACTTTGGTAGGTTTAAATACCTACATAGCTATTAATAGCTACGCAGGTAGAAATAGTCTTTGCACTGGACCTGTTAAAGAAAACAAAGACAAGCAAGCCATATATGGTTGTGTGGATAAATTATCGTAGATGACATAGGTATAAACAGTTTGCCACTGCCTTTTCTCTGAAAGTGTAAATGAGCGCGATTCTAAGGGAGGGGGGTACTGAGTGTAATTCGGAGTTAGATATCTTGTGTTATTATCATAATACTATGGTTTAAAATTTATTCCCGAAACAAGTGCCTGTTGTTCTAAGTCACAAAACTGCTGAATATTTCATCGGAGTGTGAAGTGTCAGAGGGTTTCAGTAACTTTACGTAAAAATAAAAAAATGAGAGCGGTGTCGAATCTGAAAACTTGTGTTTATTTCTTATACCCGCACTTTCTAAAGAAAGTTCGGGTATATTGTTGTTACTCATGTCCGTCCGTCCGTCCGTCCGTCTGTCACACTTTTCTTCCCTGAACTCCTCCTAAATGTTACAAAGTAGCCTAATCATCTTTTAGGAGATGGTTGGTGGTGTCATGTAGATGTGCAGTAAGGTTTTGGAATTTTGATTTTTCCCCGGGGGATCAAATGGGGGTCGAAAAATGACGTTTTTTATGCAAAAAGTCCCGTCTTCCCTGAACTCCTCCTACATTTTACACAGTAGTCTAATCATCTTTTGGGAGATGGTTGGTGGTGTCATGTAGATGTGCTGTAAGGTTTCGGAATTTTGATTTTGCCCCGGGGGGTCAAATGGGGGTCGAAAAATGATGTTTTTTGTGCAAAAATCCCTGTCTTCCCTGAACTCCTCCTACATTTTACACAGTAGTCTAATCATCTTTTGGGAGATGGTTGGTGGTGTCATATAGATGTGCAGTAAGGTTTTGGAATTTTCATTTTGCCCCGGGGGTCAAATGGGGGTCAAAAAATGATGTTTATTATGCAAAAAGCCCCGTCTTCCCTGAACTCCTCTTACATTTTACACAGTAGTCTAATCATCTTTTGGGAGATGGTTGGTGGTGTCATGTAGATGTGCAGTAAGGTTTTGGAATTTTCATTTTGCCCCGGGGGTCAAATGGGGGTCGAAAAATGACGTTTTTTAATGAAAATAACACCTAATACCAACAAAAACACTTACATTTTACAAAGTAGCCTAATCATCTTTAGGGAGATGGTTGGTGGTGTCATGTAGATGTGCAGTAAGGTTTAGGAATTTTGATTTTGCCCCGGGGGGTGAAATGGGGGTGGAAAAATCCTAATCATCTTTTAGGTAAGTTAAATATTTTGAAAATTAGATAAAGCATCAACGCCAAGGGGTAAAAAAGCATCGCATGCTGGGAATCATCTTGAATTCTTATGAGTAATTAATGTACATGTCAAATGTGAGAGTCATATCTCTTCTCCATCAAAAGTTATAAGCAAATGCAACATTTTTGAAAAGTAGGTTAGGCTTCAAGGTCAAGGTCACAGAGTTAAAAGTCATGATTTATTTGGGAAGGTCTTATCACAGGTAATAATATATATGCATTATAATATGAATGCCCTAACTTTTCTCTTTCAAAATGATGAATTTATAACAATTTATCTTTTTTGCTAGTAGGTCAAACTTCTAGGTCACATGTAAAACAAAAACCCATGCCATTCTCACAGGTAAATACTAGTACATAAGTTTAATATGAATGCCTTGTCTCTTCTCATTCAGTAGATATGACCGTAATGACCAAGGTTTAATTTATTGAGACAGATGGGCAGTCTGATATACAAATGTACATATTTCTATATGAATTGGGTAAAATTGGCCCAGTGGTTCTAGAGAAGTTAAAAATGTAAAAAGTTTTCAGACAAACAGATGGACGACACGTCACAACAGATGTTATATGATAAGGAAACCAGAAAAACTCAAATGAGTGTTTTGAAAGGGTTACAATATGGTTAAAGTATTTGAAAAGCTGTTTTTTTTCTTGCAGAGGTATGCATGACCAGCATATTCATGTTTTATATTTTCTTTGGTAATTTGTTTGTTTGTTGTGAATACATCTCTCTTGGGAATTTTTCCCTCATATGGAGACACCACCAAATAATAATGAAGATAAGATGTGTTTGTGAAATACTGATGCCCATGTATGGAAGCCTATGGCGAAGGTTGAACTGTTTCTCAAATATATGTCAAACTCAAAGGTCAAGGTCAAATGGTTCAAATTGTTTGTATCAGAAGAAAGTCTTGTCACAAGGAATACACATGTGAAATAAGTAATCCCTAGTACTTCCTGTTCAAAAGTTAATTGCCAAGGTTAAAGTTTTTTTTAAGTGGTTCAAACTCTAGGGTCAAGGTCAAACATATTTATACCTGTTGACAGTTCACAATGAATACACATGTTAAGGTCAAGATCTAGTAAATAACTTTAGACTAATTTTTGGTGTTAGATCCATTATGACGTCATAATCAATTTCAACTTTCTTTTTCCCGTACTTTACGGCTTTAGCAGAATTATGTAGAAAAAAGGGTATTTTCATGACATTCAATTTGAAATCATATGAAAAGTAAACTGGACACCTATATTAAATTTGATATTGATTTAAAGAAGAGGCCATGAACTTACAAATTACCATTTTCTGAGAGACTGTAGGTAATCTGGATATATTTTCTTTTATTGGATATGAAAAAACTCCCTTACTTGTGACTGTTTTTCTGAATTTTTCATTGAAAATGACAGTTGAAAATACAGTTTTTAATCTTGTTTCCCTTCAAATTATGCCCCGAAACACCTTATTTGACCAAGCTAAAGTTGTAAAGCATTGAAACAAAACTAGGAATCGAAATGATAAATCCCATTCTGTCCTCCGGAAGCTTCGTGTGTAATAAATACTGTTTACTGTTTAGTTTACCCTTTCGATCCTCGGAGATCACGTGATAGTTTAGGGTATATAAGCAGCGATACAGAGCTCTTAGTCAGTTCCAGACTGAAGTAGACACCAGTTAGTTGTTTCCAGTGAAGGTGAGAAACGTAAACTTGCTTAACAAGTCTGATGTGCCTGAATAAGGCTTTCGAGACGTAACTGTTGTATTTTTCTGCAAGTTGGGAAATATTAATGTTTGCTTAGAACTTTAGGAAGCGCACGCGCTCCAGGACAGAATAGGATATTGTATATATTGATAATTAAAATCTTTGATTGAGAAATTTATATTATTTGATTTATTCCTTTAATTGCTCAGGCAGAGCAACCGAATCTTCGAACCCAGAAACGTTACATAAATTTGGTGGCAGCGGTGGGATTCGGTGAGGAATATTTTTTTATAATCAATTGTTAAATTACATTTAAATCATTATGGACAAGATGATAGATGAGGAAATTTCATTCCTGGAAAAGAGCTGCGAACGACTGCGCAAAGAAATAGAGAGGTACTCAACACCTCTAGATAAACGTATGCGAGCGCGCGATTCGGGGATTGCGACCATGGTAGGTGCAAGTGGAGGCCACGGTCATCCAAATTCATCTTCTACAGATGAAACGGTAATACAACAGAGTAATGAGCAGAGTGGATCCGCCACCGCGGAAAGTACAAACACCAATCATGTTACCATGAGGTCTGCGAAGGCGCAAAAGAAAAGGGACAGAGATGATACTGAACTTGCGGATGCGATGTTTAATTACTCTCTAGGTGATGATGAACATAGAGTAATGGAAGATGCACAGCAGACAGCGCATGCGCCGTCAGTAGCGACTGCGCCACGACCTAGCAGTGAAACGCCGCGCCTTTCATCAAAAGCACATCTTCATCCAGTTCATTTGCTGAATAACACTCTTGCGCATTCTCCTTTTGAATTTCCACGGGGTGTGCAATCGCGAGTACCACCGGAAGAACAAAATAAAATTAATCCTCCTGCGCAAATTAGAAATGATGGATTACCTCATGGGGGTCGGGCGCAAAGGAAAGCAAGCGTTCACTTCAGAGACAACCCTTTCTTGATACAACAGGAAAATATCAGAGAGGAAAAGGCTGCAAAATGTAACATCAAACCTGCAACTTTTGATGGTAGTCATTCCTGGCTGGACTATAAGTCCCATTTTGAAGCATGCGCTACCATTAACAACTGGTCAGAGAAAGAAAAAGGTCTTTACTTAGCTGTTTCGCGAAGAGGAACCGCACAGGGTGTGCTTGGAAATGTTTCAAAAGAAACAGGACAACAATATAATTTGTTGGTTAAGGCCCTTGAAGAACGCTTTGCGCCGCCAAATCAGACTGAGCTATACCGTGTGCAGTTAAAGGAAAGAAAACAAAGAGCGTCTGAGACATTGTCTGAACTGGGACAGGCTATCCGTAGATTAACTTGTTTAGCTTATCCTACAGCACCATCAGAAGTAAGAGAAACACTGGGGAAGGACGCATTTATTGATGCATTAGTCAACTCAGATATGCGCTTACGCATCAAGCAGAGTAGACCTGGAAATCTTAATGATGCTATTCGGCTTGCGGTTGAGTTAGATGCTTACTATAAAACGGAGAAGCGAGGAGATTTACGGTTGATTGAGGGTGTAGAACGCGACCATGTAAAACCCGCACCGCCCTTAGAACTAGTAGATATGATGACAAAGATGCAAACCCAGTTGGATAGATTAGAAAAACAGGTCCGAGATCAAAACTGGAGACCAAGGAAATACACATCGCAGTTGACAGACAAGAAAACAAGTGATGGAGTGATTTGTTATTATTGCAAGGAAAAGGGGCATATTCGTCGGAATTGTCCTAAATTTAAAAATAAAGACACAAATAAAAACACTAATACCCCATCAAAGAGCTTAACTGGTGGAAATGCGCGGCGAATCCGTAGTAAGCGCCGGAGAAATCAACGTGGGATGCAAGGACACGTAGGTGGAAGCACCATGAGTACTGAGGCTGGAATTTTTATTGAGGCAGAGGTAAATGGTACACATGCAAAACTGTTGATCGATACAGGGGCTTCATTGACATTAGTCTCAAGAAGGGTGCATGATATGATAATGCAAGAAAAGCGACCTGAATTAGAAAACAGTGCACAGAAGATTTTAAACGCAAGTGGAAATGCACTTTCCCATTATGGAAAAGCAGATTATCAGATCAGAGTAGGACAATTTGAAACAATTATTCCAGCTATGGTAACAGATATCACAGTAGACGGTATCCTTGGCCTAGACTTTTTGAAGAAAGGTAGTGGTATTATAGATCTCAACAATAACACGCTGAGACTAAACAATAAGGACTACCGCATTTCTTGTGAAGGAACCATAGGTTGTTACCGTGTCATTGCAGCTGATGACATTTGTATACCCCCTAGGAGTGAAGTAGTTACTGTCGCTAAAATTCCAGGGTAGAATACATTTGGAGGCTCAGATTACATAGTCGAGCCAGAGGCAAAATTTTTGGAGAAGGGTCGTGCGCTGGTTGGCCGAACATTTGTAAAAGGTAGCGAAACTGTGCCTGTGCGACTTATGAATATTACAGATGTTGCCCAACAGATATATAAAGGAACAATGATTGCGAAAATGACAGCTGCTGATGAAGAGAAAACACAATGGACATCAAGAGAACAAAACGTAGGACTCCGATCTGACGTGCAAGAGTTACTTGACAGATGTAAGAAAACTCTTTCAAATGCACAAGCCTTGCAAGCTGAAAAATTCTTGCATAGATATCAGCATTTGTTTGCAACTTCAAATTTTGATCTGGGTCGAACTACAGTTGTTAAACACAGAATCCAAACTAACCCTACAGAGAAACCCATTAAGCAAGGAGCACGGAGAATCCCGTTACATATGTTACAAAAAGTTGATAAACAGGTGAATGAAATGATTGAAAAAGACGTAATAGAACCCTCGAATAGTCCTTGGGCTTCGCCTGTAGTTCTAGTGCGTAAGAAAGATGGGTCGATGCGCTTCTGTATTGATTATAGGCGACTAAATGCAATAACAGTAAAGGACGCATATCCCCTCCCAAATATAGAAGAAGCTTTTGATCACTTGTCCGGACATGCCTTATTCTCTACACTAGACCTCAATAGCGGATACTGGCAAGTTGCTATGGAGGATGAGGACAGGAGTAAAACAGCTTTTGTAACACGCAAAGGTCTTTTTCAGTTTAAGGTGATGCCTTTTGGTCTTACCTGTGCGCCCGCGACCTTTGAACGTTTGATGGAGACGGTATATACCTGGTATATCTCGGTGATATAATAGTAATTGGAAAATCATTCGAAGATATGCTCAGCAATCTTGAAAAGGTTTTCGATAGACTGCAAGGGGCAGGTCTAAAGTTGAAAGCAAGAAAGTGTCACCTATTTGCCACAAAAGTCTCATACTTAGGTCACATCATTTCGAAAGAAGGCATTGCGACAGACCCAGAAAAGATTAAAGCTGTTGCTGAATGGCCTGTACCTTCAAGCGTATCCGATGTTCGTTCCTTCCTCGGGTTATGCAGTTATTATAGACGTTTTATTAAAGATTTTGCTATGGAAGCAAAACCGTTGCACCGTCTTACAGAGAAAGGGCGTAAGTTTCAATGGACAAAAGTGGCACAGGATGCATTTGAAACTCTTCGGAACAGATTGATCTCTGCGCCGATATTGGCACTACCAGACGTATCTTTACCTTTCATTCTGGACACAGACGCGAGCAATTACTCTATAGGTGCCGTGCTTTCCCAAGAAATATGTGGAAAAGAACGAGTGATAGCTTATGCCAGCCGCACATTAACAAAAGCAGAGAAACGATACTGTGTGACAAGGAAAGAGTTATTGGCTGTCGTTCACTTTATAAAACACTTTCGCCATTATCTGTACGGAAGACAATTCCTTCTTAGAACAGACCACGGATCTCTTAGGTGGCTACTCAACTTCAAGAACCCAGAGGGCCAATTGGCAAGATGGCTTGAGGTAATTAGCACCTATGACATAAAGATAGAGCATCGTCCAGGTCGAAAACATGGGAATGCGGATGCTCTTAGTAGAATTCCGTACACACAGTGTGGATTTGAACCTAACTGGGAAGAAGAAAAATCTAACCTGTCAGTGAGATCTGTGCAGTCATCCATGAAAGTAACAAACAAAGAATTTGATAAGGAAAATAAAAGTCTTGTAGAAGCACAAAAGGCCAACAAAGATATTCAGCTAGTGCGCCAGTGGGTGGAAAAAGGCAAACGACCATTATTTGCTGATGTCTCACAGTATGGTTACGTGGTCAAATCACTATGGAATCAGTTTGAGAGGTTGAGCATTCGAGATGACTTCCTAGTGCGACAATGGATTTTACTCCCCTCAAATAGAGAAACATTTCAGGTTATAATACCAGATTCAGAGAGGAGAAATGTATTAAAGATGTGCCATGATAATAAAACATCAGGACATCTTGGTGTAACAAAGACGTTAGCCAGAATAAGACAGAGATATTACTGGCCGGGATTACAAAGGGATGTCCATCAGTATATAGCAGGCTGCGATGCTTGTACAAGAAGAAAGAATCCCATTCCTAAAAGACGGGCTCCAATGCAGATTGTTGCATCTGGCGTGCCTATGGAGAGAATAGCTTCAGACATTTTGTGTGAATTACCGGAAACCGACAGAGGGAATCGTCATATTCTCGTCGTGTCGGATTATTTCACAAAATGGACGGAAGCGTTTGCTCTTCCAAATATGGAAGCAGACTCTATCGCCCGAACGATAATGGAACAAGTAATAGTAAGATTTGGCGTTCCTTCCGTTCTCCATTCAGATCAAGGGCGTCAGTATGAAAGCAAAGTATTTTTGGAGATGTGTCGGTTGCTGGGAATCACTAAAACAAGGACTACTCCGTACCATCCTAAATCGGATGGTATGGTTGAACGCTTCAACCGTACACTGATATCAATGCTGAGTGCTTATGTCCATGAAAATCAAAAAGATTGGGATTTACACCTGCCCTACATCTTAATGGCTTATCGCTCCACAGTACATGAAAGTACGGGATTTTCTCCCAACATGCTAATGCTGGGAAGAGAGGCAACAACGCCTCTAGATTTAATGTATGAAATGCCGTCAGAGATGAAAGACATTCCAGCGCATCAGTGGGTATGGATATTGCGCGAACGCTTAGAGAAAGCACATGCAATTGTGAGAGAAAATATGCCTGGGGAGATGTTACGACAAAAGAAGTATCATGATACAAAATTATCATGGTCGTCATTTAAGCCAGGGGATATGGCTTATGTATATTTTCCAGTTAGAAAGAGTGGCTGCTCCCCAAAACTGATATCGTTTTGGAGGGGACCATTCAAAGTCGAGAAGAAACTGTCTGATGTGTTGTATGAGGTTGCTTGTGATTCTAGAGGGAAAAGTACCGTCATACATTGTGATCGGATGAGAAAAAGTCATGCACAAATACTACAAGGAGAAACCGAGGAAGACATATGTGATAGGAATGATTCCCCAGCTGGAGATCAGATGTCTCCCATAGATGTTCCTGTGGCTGAATTTGATGAACCTTGGGCTTTAAGTGAAGAAGCTGGTGCAAACGAAACCAGTAGACCGCGCCGTGCGAAAAACATACCCAAATGGTTTCAGGACTACGAAGTTGATTTAAGTGCTTAGAGCTATAAGATTAGCTATTGTAAATATGTAGATAACCTGTCTTAATAATATTGAAATATGAGTATTTGAAGTTTTTGTCTTATTTTAATAGATCATGGTTAATACAAAGATTACTCCCAGGAAGGAAGGTCATCGATGTCCGATGTGTAATCTGAGATTTCTAGACGAGGTTGAGTGGGAGAGACATGTGGTGGAATGCGGTAGACAGCGTAGACAGAAGAAATTCGAATGCGCCGAATGTGACTATGCTACTAATAAGAAAAGTGACATGGGGAGACATCGCCGCACTCGACATAGTGAAGTAGTTTCCGCTGCAGCTGATAGCGGCACAGATGATTGGGAACAGTTGGACCCAGGAAATCTGTCTGATGTGGTCGGGAGCACATCACAGAGTCGTCCTGCGGAAGCCGTCTGTCAGAGGAAGCCTACCAGACCAGCAACAGCCTCTGCGCTGATATCCAAGTCCATAGCAAGCCAGGACCCCTTGACGCCACGTGCCCCATCACCATTCCGACATCCAATGACAACTCCCAGAAAACGGTCCTCTGTTCATTTGGATGCACCTCCCGTGCAGTTGTTATCTCTAACTCGGGATGCCAGTACGCAGACACACGTGTATTATCAGTTAGTTGATGCGAGTACCCTGACGGATAAAGATTGTGAAGAGAAAGGCACCCAAACAGAGAAAGACAAACGGCGTAGACTAGATAGGGTACAGGAGACATACCAAAGAGACGGGAAAACAGTCGTTGAAGTGCATGAGGAGGAAAGCTGGTTTTGAAAAGAATATTCTCAGTTGTTATTTTTCTGACATTGATATTGATGACGATTTCATGTCATATTGGATATGTTTGCACATTTATGAATCATTGGTTGATTGTTTTCTTATTTTATCAATGACAGTGTTTGATGATATTTGGTTTGTGTGTGCAACATTTGTTAAATCTTATGAACAATGAAAGCCAGGTAGCTTTAAAATTTGTTGTTGTATTTTGTTTTATACCACGCGTTATATCTTTAGCCCAGGTAGTTATTGATTTAATGCGGGACGCATTCCTGGAGGCGTGGGTAATGAAACAAAACTAGGAATCGAAATGATAAATCCCATTCTGTCCTCCGGAAGCTTCGTGTGTAATAAATACTTCCTGTTTAGTTTACCCTTTCGATCCTCGGAGATCACGTGATAGTTTAGGGTATATAAGCAGCGATACAGAGCTCTTAGTCAGTTCCAGACTGAAGTAGACACCAGTTAGTTGTTTCCAGTGAAGGTGAGAAACGTAAACTTGCTTAACAAGTCTGATGTGCCTGAATAAGGCTTTCGAGACGTAACTGTTGTATTTTTCTGCAAGTTGGGAAATATTAATGTTTGCTTAGAACTTTAGGAAGCGCACGCGCTCCAGGACAGAATAGGATATTGTATATATTGATAATTAAAATCTTTGATTGAGAAATTTATATTATTTGATTTATTCCTTTAATTGCTCAGGCAGAGCAACCGAATCTTCGAACCCAGAAACGTTACAGCATCAATAAAGGAATTTATTTCTCAAATTTGATAAATCTATAGGCACCTTTCATTTACTAGATCTTGACCTTAAGCATGAAAGCCCTAGCACCTACTGATCAAAATTTAGGCCAAATTTAAAGTTTGGTATTTTTCTTGTAAAATGTGTAAAAATCCTAGGTCAAGCGATCAAGAGGTCAAAATAAAAGGTCTTGTCACAAGAAATAAACCTATGAAATGTGGAAGCCATGTGTATAGCCCATCCCACTTAAAACTTATGGGCAAGGTTAAAGTTTCTGCAGACAAATAGACACTAGACAGACATAATATAAACACAAGAAATAAGATATGTTTAATTAGTCAAAAGGGAAAAAATCTACTATTTAATTGGAATCACAAATTAGATTGTTATTTCGGGGTCAGGGAGTGGCTAGGGAGATTGCCCCCCCCCCCCCCCCCCGAATTGCTTTGTTATTTAAACAAGACTATATATATATACTGAAGCAAATAAAAAATGACTTTGGACATCCTCCCCTTATCTTAGAAAACATTGACCCCACTATCATTGTTTTTATTTTGTTTATTTGTTTTCAGTTTTTTTTTCTCCTGCTTGCCAGAAAATTCTGGGCTGGATTTTTTTGACTGAGATGTGAACCCCTCTCCCCACTCTCGAAAAAAATTCTGGATCTGCACCAGTATTGGCAGTAACTGAATGTCACATCGACAACGGGAGATAACTTCGCAATATGAAATTCGTGGCATGCGATGATCTTTGACCCTTTCTGAACTTTAACCTTATCGTTTGGGTTTATTTTACCCCCACTATACTTAAACTTGTACTTACCGACTGTCATGGGTCATGTCAACTTCATGAAATATAATCCAATTATAACACAAAATGAATTAATCTAATGCACACCAGACTGCAGCATGTGCTGTTGCTGTACCGTTTGGCAAATCTTCGTCGATTCCGTCACCTTATCAGATGAAGTTGGAATCGGCCAAGGTGTCATAGGCGCTCCCCATGTTATTCTGTAAATGCCGTATGATAAGTATATATAGGTCTACCCCTCTTAGTCTATACTATAAATTATTCAAGGCTTGTAACTGGGCGCCATTGTGGATTTCGCCTGGGACCTCTGACTGACTTACTTCAAGGGTTTCTGGGGTATAGTGGGCTGTTTATCAGCATCGGGTACTCTAATTTATTGAAATAAAATATTTGCAAGCTTTTATCCAGCACCATTCCGTCGCTTTCTCTTGTTTTCAAACATTTCTCTATTACTCCGTCACACATAGCTGATCTCGGCCGCGAAATCCACAATGGCGCCGAGTTACAAGCCTTGGATATTTTATAGTATAGAGGGGTAGACCTATTTAAACTTATCATACGTCATTTACAGAATTACATGGGGAGCGCCTATGCAAGGTGTGCCGAATGGTGTTTAATCTAAAAATATAATAATATGGGTGACGCAACCCAATGTGATGTAGAAATTTTTCAAAAGGTATTTACATATTAATATGTATAGTACAAGAACAAATTTTAGATTGATTCATAACAAACGATGTTTTAGCAAAACTTTTCCATCTAGCCTATTCCCAAAAAAGTATGTGCTGTGTGTTTGTGGTGTAGAGGGGGGGGGGATTGGTAAATTTAAAAAGGTCCTATTATGAGCAAAACATTTATCAAAATATAATTTACATCATCAATTAAATTCAAACTGGTAATGAATTAAGCATGTAAAATACATATGAGAGGTTCTGAGTCATAGGTCACAGGGTCACAGGTTCTGAGAATTTCATACTCAATTTGACGAATACATGTTCTGTGTAAATTATAGAATTATTTTGACTTTTTCCTTGGAAAGCTGCCCAATTTCATAGGTCCCTGTGACTTCGTTATAACCGAGTTTTGCTGTATATGGTTAGTTTAATCAAATCAGAACCATGTTAAAATTACTGATTTCTTTCTTCTTAGTATTTCAAACATTGGGAGATTTTTGCATATTGTAAAAAGATTTTAAATGATGAATAATCTAATGTTCGATGAATTATCAAAGAAACTTTTAAATTGTTAATGAGTATTAATTTTTCACCCTCATGTTTAGGCATTCTGCATGTCATGTTCATCCATCTTCTTTTTCTGTTGCAGATTATACAATCAGTTCAGTAAATTGAATATTGGGTGATCAATTTTGTCTGGTGTAAGATATGGGGAGGTCTCACCATGCGACACATTTAGGGTTCATCTTATCTCTTGTCACTCGTATAAAATTTAACTTTTATTAATGTTTATAATTATGTTCCCCAAACGAAGTTTGGGAACATATTGTTTTTACTTTTTCTGAATTTTTTCTTTGTTCTCCGGTACTTTTTTGTCCGCGAGTGTTCTCGTAAACTACTCATCCGATCTAGGTGAAACCTTTTTAGGGTCACTAGGTATGTTATGTAGATGTGCGGAACGAAGGTCATTTTGCGCGCACGTGCGTGCATGTGCGCGCACGTGTAACACGTGAAATGACCAATATAATAGATTTAGCCGTAACTTTTTAAATATTGGATGAAATGCTTTGAAACTCATAATATAAGGATATAATAGTAGTATAGACATGATGACATGGTCAAAATAGCAAGATCTCACGCGCATGCAGGTGCCCTTCGCTGCGATTGGCTGAAACTAAAAGTCTAAATATCTATTTTGTTTTCTGACAAAATCCTTTGAAATTTTGAACATAGTCTTACATTATGAAGATCTACAGCATGACATATAAGAATAATCATGAACGCACGCACATGCACGTGTGCTGCAATCTGATTGGCTAAAACTTTAAATGCCTGAAACTTTCTTGGTTCTCAATAATACAGGGTGAAATTTCAAATATGAATAGATACAATGATTGCCTACATTATACTACTATCAAAAGTAAATGCATGGACGTGCATGCACATGCGACCGCACACAATGTATTAAAAGACAGTATACTTGAGTGTTTGATGTTCATGCAGAATTAAGAACTTCTAAATGTCAAGACATGTAACATACTGAAGCATGCAGGACCTTTTACCCTTGACCTTGAAACTTAGGTCAAGGTCACCGGTAACCTGAATAAAATGTTGATATTAGCTATTTACCAAAATCACCTTGACCTATGAACTTGAAATCGACCATAACCTTTGTCCTTGACCCAAGGGTAAAAAGAAACATGAAGTACATGTACATGTATCTAGAAACACCTTTCAGAGTTTATTTCGGTTGACAGGTTAGAAGTTAAAGAGGTGGTGGTTTTTAATGACCTTGACCTTTCATCCAAATGTCACAATCAATCTTAAGTTCTTGGAATAAGATACAAGATTCAACTCCAACGTTAAATAGGTTATGAATAAAAATACCCCCCATCCCCCCCCCCACACACACACAAACAAATCAAATTAATGGCAACGTAGAGAATCACTGTTAAAATCAAATAACACCTCGGACCCACATAGAATTTCAGGAAAACTGCAGAAAAGAGCTCGAGGAAAGTGTATTAAAATATTTCATTTGAGTTTCCAAAGGATATAGAAATTATTAATTTATACAGAAAAAATTACAAATCCTGTCGTGTTTAAAATTAAAGTGCAGATGACCAAAGTTGGCATATAAGCCTTTTATAGCCTATTTATTCAGATGTCGTTAATAGCATTCAATTCTACTGATTTGAAATAATATTTTCATACCAAGCATCCTTTGTTGAATTTACCTTTGAAATTTATTTGAATTTTTTTTTAGAATTACGCAATCCCCAGAAATAGCGATTTTCGGTATATTAAAAATCAATATACATGTACGCTCCTTCGTAAAATAATCAGATATTTGCATTCATGAAAAAAAATATTAATAAGAAGGTGTTAAACAATATAGGTCACATTAGCTGACACGAATGTCTTTTTAAACATCTCTTGTAAAACCCAGAGAGTAGCCCCCTATGCATTGGAAAAAATGAATAGTTCCGGTCAAAAAACCTTTATATATTTATTTACAAAGTATATAAAATTTACCAGGCACAGGTATCAGAGTTGTCAAAATGGCCTGAGAGGAAATATTAAAAAAATTCTGAACAGAGAGGAAAATCCCTTTTCCATGTATGGAACTACTATTGAATATAACCAACTCCGAGCCCGATCTTAAAAACACGGTAGTAGAAAATTAGAAATTTGCTGTTTTATTAATTTTTTTGCTTTTAACTTCTTTTCTTGAAGCCAAATGATATGAAAACACTCAAGAAGGTGAAAAGGCTTCATATTGTTATCTGAATTAAAATCAAACTTGTAATCTGAACAATTAGTCTCCTTATTATGTTCCCCAAACGAAGTTTGGGAACATATTGTTTTTACTTTTCCTGAATTTTTTCTTTGTTCTCCGGTACTTTTTTGTCCG
Organism: Saccostrea cuccullata; assembly: GCF_032062105.1. Taxonomy (NCBI): domain Eukaryota; kingdom Metazoa; phylum Mollusca; class Bivalvia; order Ostreida; family Ostreidae; genus Saccostrea; species Saccostrea cuccullata. The sequence goes on along the minus strand of NW_026924060.1, from coordinate 5,016 downwards.
CGAGTGTTCTCGTAAACTACTCATCCGATCTAGGTGAAACCTTTTTAGGGTCACTAGGTATGTTATGTAGATGTGCGGAACAAAGGTCATTTTGCGCGCACGTGCGTGCAGGTGCGCGCACGTGTAACACGTGAAATGACCAATATAATAGATTTAGCCGTAACTTTTTAAATATTGGATGAAATGCTTTGAAACCCATAATACAAGGATATAATAGTAGTATAGACATGATGACATGGTCAAAATAGCAAGATCTCACGCGCATGCAGGTGCCCTTCGCTGCGATTGGCTGAAACTAAAAGTCTAAATATCTATTTTGTTTTCTGACAAAATCCTTTGAAATTTTGAACATAGTCTTACATTATGAAGATCTACAGCATGACATATAAGAATAATCATGAACGCACGCACATGCACGTGTGCTGCAATCTGATTGGCTAAAACTTTAAATGCCTACAACTTTCTTGGTTCTCAATAATACAGGGTGAAATTTCAAATATGAATAGATACAATGATTGCCTACATTATACTACTATCAAAAGTAAATGCATGGACGTGCATGCACATGCGACCGCACACAATGTATTAAAAGACAGTATACTTGAGTGTTTGATGTTCATGCAGAATTAAGAACTTCTAAATGTCAAGACATGTAACATACTGAAGCATGCAGGACCTTTTACCCTTGACCTTGAAACTTAGGTCAAGGTCACCGGTAACCTGAATAAAATGTTGATATTAGCTATTTACCAAAATCACCTTGACCTATGAACTTGAAATCGACCATAACCTTTGTCCTTGACCCAAGGGTAAAAAGAAACATGAAGTACATGTACATGTATCTAGAAACACCTTTCAGAGTTTATTTCGGTTGACAGGTTAGAAGTTAAAGAGGTGGTGGTTTTTAATGACCTTGACCTTTCATCCAAATGTCACAATCAATCTTAAGTTCTTGGAATAAGATACAAGATTCAACTCCAACGTTAAATAGGTTATGAATAAAAATACCCCCCATCCCCCCCCCCCCACACACACAAACAAATCAAATTAATGGCAACGTAGAGAATCACTGTTAAAATCAAATAACACCTCGGACCCACATAGAATTTCAGGAAAACTGCAGAAAAGAGCTCGAGGAAAGTGTATTAAAATATTTCATTTGAGTTTCCAAAGGATATAGAAATTATTAATTTATACAGAAAAAATTACAAATCCTGTCGTGTTTAAAATTAAAGTGCAGATGACCAAAGTTGGCATATAAGCCTTTTATAGCCTATTTATTCAGATGTCGTTAATAGCATTCAATTCTACTGATTTGAAATAATATTTTCATACCAAGCATCCTTTGTTTAATTTACCTTTGAAATTTATTTGAATTTTTTTTTAGAATTACGCAATCCCCAGAAATAGCGATTTTCGGTATATTAAAAATCAATATACATGTACGCTCCTTCGTAAAATAATCAGATATTTGCATTCATGAAAAAAAATATTAATAAGAAGGTGTTAAACAATATAGGTCACATTAGCTGACACGAATGTCTTTTTAAACATCTCTTGTAAAACCCAGAGAGTAGCCCCCTATGCATTGGAAAAAATGAATAGTTCCGGTCAAAAAACCTTTATATATTTATTTACAAAGTATATAAAATTTACCAGGCACAGGTATCAGAGTTGTCAAAATGGCCTGAGAGGAAATATTAAAAAAATTCTGAACAGAGAGGAAAATCCCTTTTCCATGTATGGAACTACTATTGAATATAACCAACTCCGAGCCCGATCTTAAAAACACGGTAGTAGAAAATTAGAAATTTGCTGTTTTATTAATTTTTTTGCTTTTAACTTCTTTTCTTGAAGCCAAATGATATGAAAACACTCAAGAAGGTGAAAAGGCTTCATATTGTTATCTGAATTAAAATCAAACTTGTAATCTGAACAATTAGTCTCCTTATTATGTTCCCCAAACGAAGTTTGGGAACATATTGTTTTTACTTTTTCTGAATTTTTTCTTTGTTCTCCGGTACTTTTTTGTCCGCGAGTGTTCTCGTAAACTACTCATCCGATCTAGGTGAAACCTTTTTAGGGTCACTAGGTATGTTATGTAGATGTGCGGAACGAAGGTCATTTTGCGCGCACGTGCGTGCATGTGCGCGCACGTGTAACACGTGAAATGACCAATATAATAGATTTAGCCGTAACTTTTTAAATATTGGATGAAATGCTTTGAAACTCATAATATAAGGATATAATAGTAGTATAGACATGATGACATGGTCAAAATAGCAAGATCTCACGCGCATGCAGGTGCCCTTCGCTGCGATTGGCTGAAACTAAAAGTCTAAATATCTATTTTGTTTTCTGACAAAATCCTTTGAAATTTTGAACATAGTCTTACATTATGAAGATCTACAGCATGACATATAAGAATAATCATGAACGCACGCACATGCACGTGTGCTGCAATCTGATTGGCTAAAACTTTAAATGCCTACAACTTTCTTGGTTCTCAATAATACAGGGTGAAATTTCAAATATGAATAGATACAATGATTGCCTACATTATACTACTATCAAAAGTAAATGCATGGACGTGCATGCACATGCGACCGCACACAATGTATTAAAAGACAGTATACTTGAGTGTTTGATGTTCATGCAGAATTAAGAACTTCTAAATGTCAAGACATGTAACATACTGAAGCATGCAGGACCTTTTACCCTTGACCTTGAAACTTAGGTCAAGGTCACCGGTAACCTGAATAAAATGTTGATATTAGCTATTTACCAAAATCACCTTGACCTATGAACTTGAAATCGACCATAACCTTTGTCCTTGACCCAAGGGTAAAAAGAAACATGAAGTACATGTACATGTATCTAGAAACACCTTTCAGAGTTTATTTCGGTTGACAGGTTAGAAGTTAAAGAGGTGGTGGTTTTTAATGACCTTGACCTTTCATCCAAATGTCACAATCAATCTTAAGTTCTTGGAATAAGATACAAGATTCAACTCCAACGTTAAATAGGTTATGAATAAAAATACCCCCCATCCCCCCCCCCCCCCCCCACACACAAACAAATCAAATTAATGGCAACGTAGAGAATCACTGTTAAAATCAAATAACACCTCGGACCCACATAGAATTTCAGGAAAACTGCAGAAAAGAGCTCGAGGAAAGTGTATTAAAATATTTCATTTGAGTTTCCAAAGGATATAGAAATTATTAATTTATACAGAAAAAATTACAAATCCTGTCGTGTTTAAAATTAAAGTGCAGATGACCAAAGTTGGCATATAAGCCTTTTAAAGCCTATTTATTCAGATTCGTTAATAGCATTCAATTCTACTGATTTGAAATAACATTTTCATACCAAGCATCCTTTGTTGAATTTACCTTTGAAATTTATTTGAATTTTTTTAGAATTACGCAATCCCCAGAAATAGCGATTTTCGGTATATTAAAAATCAATATACATGTACGCTCCTTCGTAAAATAATCAGATATTTGCACCACACATGAAAAAAATATTAATAAGAAGGTGTTAAACAATATAGGTCACATTAGCTGACACGAATGTCTTTTTAAACATCTCTTGTAAAACCCAGAGAGTAGCCCCCTATGCATTGGAAAAAATGAATAGTTCCGGTCAAAAAACCTTTATATATTTATTTACAAAGTATATAAAATTTACCAGGCACAGGTATCAGAGTTGTCAAAATGGCCTGAGAGGAAATATTAAAAAAATTCTGAACAGAAAGGAAAATCCCTTTTCCATGTATGGAACTACTATTGAATAAGTTCATTTTGATTGGTTAGGTATTGGCGTGATACCCTTAGTCGACTTTAACCCTGCCTTGTCGTCGGAATAAAACCAACTTTGAGCCCGAGGTTAAAATAAGTAGAGAAATAAAATGTGAATCGATACATTAAAAATATGACATATGGTTGAAAAATGGTAAATTTAAATATGTATTTTTTTCTTTGATTCGCGGATAGAAAGATATGTTAATCGCTTAATCAACATGCCATAATCATCTTGCATATCCATGTACATGTACGTGTGCGCGCATGCAAAACGTTAAACAATATATCGTTGATAGTTGATATCATTGTAACTTTTATATTCTTAAATGAAATCCTGGGATACTTAGCATATTTATAAAAGGTCTTAGAGGAATAAGGCACGATAAGGGACATGTGGAGCGTTTGGGGAACATCTGTAACGGTCCCCGTTACAATTAGCACTAGTTATTATTATTCTTCTTCTTCTTCCTGGGTACTTTTTTGTCCGGGAGTGATCTTGTAAACTGTTCATCCGATGTAGGTAAAACCTTTTTAGGGTCAGTAGACATGTTATGTAGATTTGTGGAATCAAGGTCATTTTGCGCGCACGTGCTTGCAAGAGCGTGCGTGTGCAACACGTGAATTGACCAATGTAATAGATGTAACCGTAACTTTTTTATTTTTTGATGAAATGCTTTGAAACTCATAATTTGATTATTTATTAGTAGTATGCGCATGCACGTGCGCTTTGCTCTGATTGACTGAAACTAAAGTCTCTATATCTTTCTTGTTTTTTGACGAAATCCTTTGAAACTTTGAACATAGCCATGCATAAGAATATCCTACAACATGGTATATAGCAATTATCATGAAAACACGTGCATGCACGTGCGCTACAATCTGATTGGCTGAAACTTGAAATTGCTATAACTCCCTTGGTTTTCAACCAAACAGGATAAGATTTGGAACATAGATATATATAATCGACTTCTACAAGAAGGTATGGTCACAATGCACAGGCATACACGTGCGTGTACGTGCGCTGCAATCTGATTGGCTGAAACTTTAAACAGCCATAACTCCCTTGGTTTTCAACCAAACAGGAAGGGATTTGGAACATAGATATATATAATGGACTTCTACAAGAAGGTATGGTCACTATGCACATGCATACATGTGCGTGTACATGCGCTGCAATCTGATTGGCTGAAACTTTAACAGGTTATACATC